>NC_080675.1:107400614-107408114 GCF_030445035.2 Dasypus novemcinctus | reverse complement strand
TTTTTCTATCAGCCAATTTAGCCTTGATACTTATAAAAACATCGATAAGCCTCTTTATATGAAGAGGAGTATATAACACCAAAGAGATTTTATCAGTTTTTCTGCAGAGGAGCTTTACTTGGGACTGCTTTTAAATAGTTTCATCACTGAAATGAATGAAAGCTAAGTACATATGCTTGCTCTGTTATGGGTAACACAGACAGGAGAAAGGGAAAATGAAAAAAGGATCAAAATGTGTGTCATGGATATAAATGCTGAATCTAAATAAAAGTTGTCTAGAGGGATTATAGCCCAAATATAAAATAAATATACAAGAGACCATACATATTTAAATGATTGAATAAATAAGAGACAAATCTTCCTTTCAGATCAATTCCAAATAATATATGTAGACATCCTTCTCCAAAGGTGAATTACCCTTTCCAGCTTGAGTGTGGGCTAAACTTAGTGACTTATTTCCAAAGACTAGAGTATGGAAAGGTAAAAACAGTACTGTACAGTGGAAAAATCTGGCCAACATTACCTTAACCAAGTGACTAAAATCAACATCATCAGTGATAAGTCATGTCGACATTATGTACTCCAACCAATGTGATAAGGTAACTTGATCTATGTATTACTCTTTCCCAAAATCTATAACCCCAGTCTAATCATGAGAAATTTATCAGATAAACTGAAGTTGAGGGACATTCTACAAATACTTGACTAGTACTCTTCAAAACTACCACAGTCACTGAAAACAAGGAAAGACTGGGTAATTGCTGCAAACCAGAAGAAACTTAAAAAACATGACAACTAGGTGCAAAGTGGTACCCTGGATGGGATCATGGAACACAAAAATGCCATTAAGGAAAAAGTGGTCAAATCTGAATAAAGTCTGGAAATTGGTTAAATAGCAACTTTTATTTAAATCTGAAATTAGAGACAACAAAGATGGTGGCAGGAACCAGCAACTACTGGGAAGATCTCAAGAAACAGGCTCGACAGCTGGAAAACGAACTTGACCTGAAACTAGTTTCCTTCAGTAAACTATGTACAAATTACAGTCACAGCAGTGCCCGAGATGGAAGACGCGACAGGTATAGGTACTACGGTATTCTGTCTCTTATGCCTTAAACTATGTTTTTTCAAAACGTTAAAAAATAAACTAAATATTTAACCTCTGTAAAAAAAAAAAAATCTGAAATTATTTCAAAATCAAGATTTTATTTAACAAGTAAAAGCTTTCTAGTTGACCCTAGAAATGACCTCACGACATACTGCTTCAATTACCACCAAATACTGCTAAGAAGAGAATGTTGGTTATAAGAATACCTTAAATGTAATAAATAATTATGAGTTATTATAACAGAAAAAAAAGTTGTGAATATCCAGAGTAAATATGTAGGTGGACCTAAAATATGCAGCTCTATTTTAGGAAACTGGTGTTTCCTAAATGAAAACGAAGGCTTTGGTGATCTGAATTCATTGCCCTTTCTATCTATAAGACCAGGCCAGCCACTTACCTGAGCTTCAATTTCGCACTTATAAAATTTCAATAACATTTTCCTATATCTAAGAAAGAGTTGTTGTATGGGTCAAAATATTTTATATTTCAAACTTTTCAGAAACTTAAATTCTATTAAAAGGTGTGCATGTTATCTATAAAATGCTTTAGTACCCTCTCAATCCTAGAGTCATAAGTAAATGCAGACACATTACAAACCAAATACGTAATTCACGGCAACAAATATTTATGAATGTGGGACCAGGAGATGAACCAAAACAACAAGGCATATGCTAACATATGAGCACCACAAAAAATGAGTTCTTTAATAGTTATATTAAAATATCTCCTGGGAAGCGGACTTGGCCCAATGGATAGGGCGTCCACCTACAACAAAGGAGGTCCACAGTTCAAACCCCAGGCTTCCTTGACCCGTGTGGAGCTGGCCCATGCACAGTGCTGATGCGCACAAGAAGTGCCCTGCCACATGGGGGTGTCCCCCGCATAGGGGAGCCCCACGTGCAATGAGTGTGTCCCATAAGGAGAGCCGCCCAGAGCAAAAGGAAGTGCAGCCTGCCCAAGAATGGCACTGCACACAAGGAGAGCTGACACAACAAGATGGTGCAACAAAAAGAAACACAGATTCCCAGTGTCGCTGCTAAGGATAGAAGCGGTCACAGAAGAACATGCAGTGAATGGACACAGAGCAGACAACTGGGGGAGGGGAAGAAATAAATAAAAAAATAAATCTTAAAAAAAAAATCTCCTTCGACTGAAAAACAAAACTGAGAAATTAGATTGGGTGACTCAGTGAAGAAGACAAAACATCCACCTACACATACACTATTTAGTTTTAGCAAGAATAAATTTGGAAACCCTCATTAAAATATAGAGGTTAGCTTGGATACACTGGTATCAAATATTAACTGTGATCCAAAAGGTCAATGAAACAGAAATCATCTGCCATCAACAAACATCTACTCAAAATGCTGTATTTTATGTCCTGATCAAGGAAAAGAAAGTAGTCTATCTTTATCCGGTTAATTAATAAATCCTATTAATATTTTCAAAGAATGTTGTTTATCAAGCTACTCATGCAAAAATATTTACTTGGAAAAAAGTTACAAAGTGAAGCAGGGAAAAAGACATTACAATTCTCATTCTTAAATATATTAGCATTTTCTTGTGAATTAAGAGAAAGTGGAATTCCTAAATTCTAAAACCATGATGTAATATTGGTTTTATTGATCCTCTGTACAATTTGTGGGAGTACCCAATCATTATTTTGACAGTTTTATCATAAGGTAATAGACTTCCTTTTAGATAATTGCAGTTACCACATTCAATTTCAACCTTCCATAGGATTTTTTCCTAGATACAGCTTTACTGTCAGTCCTATCACATTACTTTCTTTTTATAGCTATACACACAAAGCATTTTAGGCGTTACACCTAATTATGTCAGAACAATAACAATTTAAAAGCTCATCATTAAGAAGTAAAGGTCAAGCACTTATATGTTAAAACTCCTTTTTATAAAGACATATAGAGCTATATGACATAAGTAAATGAATTACACGAGCACTTAAAAGTCTAGGAGTTCCAAAAAAAATAAGACCTCTTTTTGGTGAAACTGGGAAATTTGATGAGTTTGAATAAAAGCAATAACATTTGTTAACTACAGTGTGGAGTTAAAAGCTTTATGAATCGTGGAAACTATTTAGCTACACAAGTTTCACAACACAAAGTTGCATCACCAAAGACTTTTTTTTTTCCTAGACAGGCAGTTTATTGCAACTGTAAAGACCATATCTTTGGAACCATATCCTAACTACATGCTTTGTGATCTAGAACAAATCACTTAAGTACTCTGTGTCTTGGGTTTCCTCATTTGTAAATGGGAATACTACTACTACTTGCCTCGTAGAGTTATTCAGAGGACTAAATGTCCAAATACGTAAAGGACTTAGAAAGTACCTGGCATACTGTATATGTACTATATAAGTGTCAGATATTATTATCATTGTTGATTATTTGAATTGCCTTAAGCAGCTAATAACCAAATAAAGACCAAGTATGTAAGGAAGGGCCAAAAGTGAAAGGTAGTCTAAACCAGTAGATGAAGTTAAAGAAACACAATGGGGAAGCAGACTTGGACCAGTGGTTACGGCATCCATCTACCACATGGGAGGTCCGCGGTTCAAACCCTGGGCCTCCTTGACCCGTGTTGGCTGGCCCACACGCAGTGCTGATACACGCAAGGAGTGCCATGCCATGCAGGGGTGTCCCCCGCATAGGGAAGCCCCACGCGCAAGGAGTACGCCCCATAAAGGAGAGCCGCCCAGCACGAAAGAAGTGCAGCCTGCCCAGGAATGGTGCCGCACACACGGAGAGCTGACACAACAAGATGATGCAACAAAAAAAAGAAACACAGATTCCTGCGCTGCTGACAACAGAAGCGGACAAAGAAGAATACGCAGCAAATAGACACAGAGAACAGACAACCAGGGCCGGGGTGGGGAGAAGGGGAGGGAAATAAATAAATAAATAAATCTTAAAAAAAAAAAGAAGAAACACAATGGTAGCCAAGAGATGAGCTCTTCATGGAATGGGAGTTATGAGGTACCCTAACTCCAGAAGCTAAAGCAATTTTGAAGTTGAGAGGTCCTTTGGAAAAAAAAATGCATAGGCTGAAAGGGACTAAATACTGAGGTCAAACTGGTGTCCAAGACTTAAAACTAAATGGCAGAAAGCATGAATTCAGCACAGAGCTTCAGAAGAGGCACAAATTAACTAAGAACACTCTTCTGACAATGGAAATTTTTCCTCTCTTGCAGTCTCAGATGGGTGTGTATGGATGATGGGAGAAGGGGCAAGTGTTAGCAAGGCTGGGATACAGATGAAGGCCAGTAGACTATAAAAGGGAGCCACTGTGAAGAGGCCAAGCTTAGTGGCATTTCAACTTAGTTGTTAATCTGCCCGAAAATAATACTAGCCATAATAATTCTCAATTTAGTGCATTAGCTCATTTGGAAAAAAAATCACATGATTTAATCCATTTCACAGTCTACTCCATAATCATAAAATTTTCAGGAAAAAAAACTGGTGCCTTGATACAACAAACAAACAAAAAACAAATATACGAGAAATAGCTCTTTAATTAAAAGAGGCAACTATACGATACAATTTGGCATTCAAATTAACTACTTCCCATAAGATAAAAAATATTTCCATTGATTGCATTTCTAAAGGAGAAAAACCAAGTCAACATAGTTAAGCAATAAATATTCTGGGAATGGCCAGAAATATCAATATTCAATATCACACCCCTAACCAATAAATAAATACTGACTAAGCAAGTTTTAATGTATCAATTTATGTAAATGGAAAGTATTTTTAAAAGCTCTAAGAATATTCTACTTTACTGTAAACTTTTAATATCACTTCAGGCAACAACAAAAGGTAAAGTCATCAATCCTTGGTTACTCAGATTCTTCCGGTTGTGAATTAATCCTGCCGTCCCTTTGGTCCTTCCTGGATTATCCATCTCACCATCATCCTCCTCTACCCTAACAACCTGTTTTCTCATCAGTTTGCTCTTTATATATTAAATTTTTCTCATGAGTTGTCCAGAGAAGTATAAGGGATGGAATATTAATCAGTAAAAAGTTTTCTACAGTTACCAAGATTTATACAAAGTTCAGTAAAATATTGGCGTTAATAGCCAAGGTGGATTGTTTTTAAATTTCAAGTGACCATTCTCTGCCTGTATTCACAATCATGGATAATAAAGGGTTCCTTAAATGCCACTCACTATACTGTATCAACATAGTTGGAATCTGATTTCTAATTCTGAGCTTCTTGAATTACAAAAGCTTTCAGTATAATCATTATCATTAATATTTATCGTGCAATTCATGTGTTTCTATACTTCCTTTTCAAACTAGTGAAAATAAATCATTTTCTCATTCCCACAATTGTAAAAAAGCAAGTCTATAAATAGAAACAAGAAAATGCATAGCCATAGATACAATTTTTATCAACAAAGGCTGAAAGTCCAAAATAAGCTCAACTCTTTGAATTTTACCTTAATTGTCTAGACCAACAAGTTTCAAAGGACAGAAGGATACCACAGATATGTAAAACACCACATCACGCAGAAGCTGAAAGTCTTATAGTTAGGACTTCTTCTTAATGTTTTTAGATTAAATAAAAGGCTGAAAGGCCCACAGGTATAATGTACAGATGACTCATATATCTGCACTGTGCTCCTGAGAAAAAGTCCCATATTTCCATATTTACTGGGTCATTCTTTAAGATGTGCTCTGGAACCTCAACTTAACATGCCCAAACTGAATTCAATCATTTCTTTCCTCAGTTCAAAACATTCTTATATATACTAACACAAGACAGCCCCATCTGAAATCTCAGTATTCATTCTAGTCTAGTGTTACTGACTCTTTCACTGCTAATATCCAGTAAATCGCTATTCCCTATATATAAATTTTATTTCCTCCTTAACTTCCATTGTAAACCCTAGTTCAGACCTGCATTAAGTTTCCTAAGGATACTGAAATAGAGTATTAATAGGTCTCTCTCACTATATCCAGTATCTATTCATTTTAATTCATCCTATACAGTTGCCAGATTATCTTCTTCAAACCTTGATTCTGAACTGCGGTCACAACACAGTTCTGTATTGTAATCAGTTATATAAAGTGTGTTGCAGGGTTATTTATAACTAGCACCAACTAAATCTGAAAAGTACTTTTTAAATAAATAATAGGTTGATTTAGTTATCTCAATAATAACATTACTCACTTTCAATAGCATTTCAATATGCTTTTTGAGTATTAAAAAAGGGGTGGAGTTACAGAAAAGTGACAGGAATTATACATAATTCTTGATACCCCTAGGTAAATATCTTTTGTATCTGTCTTGTTGAAAAGCACTGACCTAAAAAATAAAAACTCTGATCATGTCACTGCTAATCAGAACTGTAAATGTCTCCCCATTGCCTCCAATGCAAATATAAATTCCTAGGTCAAGAATTCAATATCTTCTATCTATAGCCCCAACTGATTCTTTCCAACTTTAATTTCTATCACCCTTACACAAATAAGCTTTTAGTTAGTAATTATGGACTGTTCCTAAGCAGACTTTATACTTTTCCATTCCCCTTCCCTTGCTAACACATTTCTCTCTTAAACTGCTTTCTCCTACAACCATTCTCTCCCAGTTCATGAAGTCTTTTGATTCTACAAACCAAAATGTGTCTCTCTTCGACTCCTTCTAGCATGTGTTTTTTTTAAACTCTAAAGGTACACATAGAATTATTATTATTATGTATGTGAGTCAAGCATCCCACTAAGTTGTGAGTTCTTTGAAGACAAGGGTATAGTTTTTAGTCCTCCTTCTATCTGTATTCAGCACTCATGGAGTTTTTGATGACATGCAGGGGAATACTGAACATGAAGTCCAAAGAAAGGGGTACCCCAGCACTGTTAGTAAGAGAGTACTAAAAGTCTACTCAAAACCCAAACACATACCGGATGTTGTCTCACATGTTCTTTTATTAAACCCAGAGTTTTAAAGATGGCTGTTCCGTGTACTGATGACCAACCAGCACACTGCAAATATCTCTAAACCAGTTTGTTTCAAAGCTGAAGTTAATTTCATTCAAAGAGTAAGAAAAAAATTAGTAATTCCACTGGAAGAAACATAATTCCTTTTTTTTTGGCAAACTAGTATACATATTAGGTAGAAGAACATGTCACTTTAAGAAAATATAGAGGGTAAATTGGAACTCTACAAAATGTTCATCTTCACTGAATATTTCATTCAACTAAAATGTTTTTTCAAAAAGGATAAGACTATTAACTATGGCCTTTTCCAAAGCAAGGGAGAATATATTGCCATATGGAAGAAAGCAAAGGGAAGATATATGGAATCTTAAGGAATAAATAAAATCATCAGCTTATAACATATGGAGTCATTTTCCCAATGATTCCTGGA